>NC_057811.1:80012038-80020202 GCF_018294505.1 Triticum aestivum | reverse complement strand
CCCACTCTGGCTTCACCATGGACTTCAACGCCGTATGGCGGAGGAGCAGCCAGCGCAGCCGGTGTCGGCGTTCCGGCTGGCGCAAAAGGACCGAAACACAACCTCGCCCTCCTCGCGCATCATCGGCTGGCAGAGGGGCAAATCTACCGCGAGTTCGCAAGCAAGGAGATCATGGCGGCCATGGTCGCGAGGACCAAACTTCGTCGACTAGCAATGGGTCCACACGGCAGACTCTTCCTTGCGGGAGTTCAGAATTTCAGAGTTTTCGTTAAATAAGTTCGGAATTTTTGAGAAAATCCATTTTTTTGTTAAGCATGTACTCCCCCCATTCCTAAATATTTGTCTTTTTAGTGATTTCAAATGGACTACCACATAAAGATGTATATAGACATATTTTAGAGTGTAGATTCACTCATTTTGCTCCGTATGTAGTCACTTGTTGGAATCTCTAGAAAGACAAATATTTAGGAACGGAGGGAGTACATGTGTATTTTGTGGGTGTAAAGTTTCATGGAAAAAATATAATTTTTTTTACTCCAAAAAGCAATTTTGTAAGCACCACACTTGTCTTCTCTCCATACAAGTGTACATGCACAAAGGACAGACAATTATTTCTTTCACTCCCAGGTGCAGCTTTGAATTATTGAATATCAGCTAGGATGTTACCTGAGAGCATGCTTCCTGATATTTCCCCACAGCACACAGAAGATGTGTTCCAGATAATGATTTGTCCGTTCTAACCATATTGGCTGCAACAACCTACAAAAGATCATAACTTAATTAAGGGTCCCCTCCATGAACAAACAAGCATAGCCCATAGGGTTTTTACCAAGAACATTCTTAGCTCAAATCTGAGGACAAACTGACACTAAATGTGGAAGCTCATGTCTTCTAGATTAGTGGGAGTACACAGAAATTTAAACCTAACATCACAAAGACTATTAACTATTAAGAACTAAAAGTAAGATCCATGGACACTAATAAGATGTACACCAGGTTTCTACAGTACAACCGAAGTACATTGTGGCGCATAAATGATCAACGAACAGTAATCAAGTTCACTTCATGTTGAACCATGCTATAGAACACTGCAATGCTTGCATTCTACAGTAAAGAGACGATGCATGTATTCTGCTCCCTCTGTAAACTAATATAAGACGTTTTACTATTCTATTTGAGCTTTAGCACTATTCTATTTTATATCTTTACAAATATTAATTTAAAATTGACGTCATTGCTGCAAGCCAGCAAGTAAACTCTACTCCCTCCAGTCTAAAAAAATGCTATTTTCCTTTGTGGCTTGACATATCTTTGGTTGCTATTTTGTATCTTCTCCCTCTGTAAAGAAATATAAGAGCGTTTAGATTACTAGAGTAATATAAGAGCGTTTAGATCACGTTTAGATCACTAAAGTAGTGATCTAAACGCTCTTATATTTCTTTACAGAGGGAGTATATTTTATTTAAGTTCATCACGGCAATACCACAAAATACTTTTGATAGCACATTTTCTTATATTAACTTCTCATAATTATGAGAAACATGCATGACTCAAAATGTACTGATGCTCAAAATTGTGAAGGTGGATCCAAACATCCTTTGCAGACAATTATATAATTATGTAAATTGCTATTTTCATCGACCTTTCACTTTACCCTTTAAGCCAAGTTGGTACGCTGTTGCACTATGTGTCATGTCCTAAACAAGCTATGTTCCATACTGAAGAAAAGAGTATGGTTATCTTTTACGGCTGTTCACCTTCACTGCAAGTTCATGTAAAGATCTTGACACTGCAGATGACAATACAACTGCCCTTAATGCATTAGGGTAAAAATTTGTTCCTTCAGGAGGAGTTGAAAGTAGCAAGGACACCGCAGCTTCCAAATTTCCAAGAGAGACAAGCCTGAGTTGGCAGAAAAACATGTGGCACAAGGAATTAGATGGATGTGCTTAGTTTCATAATAAACTACTGGTTTACATATTTGATTCTTACTCATGAATACGCTTTTGCAAAGCATCTTCACTGTCAAGCTTGTCATGCCAAGGTATCCTTTCATTCGCATTGAACCACAATTGCTCTTGCTTAAATGCCATCGTACTTAATTGCCCACAACTCTGCAGAATGGATAGATTACTACATGCGAAAGTATGCATATATGGACGCTGGAAATTACCGACCATCAGATTAAAATATTACCGCAGTATTGTTGGCCACATTTCTGGCTGCAGACCTCTCGCTTGAAGCTATCCTATTTAATGGGGAAGTTTGTTCAGAATCACCGCGTACACTTGATTCGAAGCCCTTCTCACTTGATCTACTTGTCGATTTATCCAGAGAATGCTGAAGGGCTTGCGGAAGCTGTAACCAGAAAAGTGCTTCTTGGAAATCACCAAAAATAGCAGCAGCAAATGCAAACCTTGCACAAGTTCCTTTATTTACTATAGCTGAATATAAGCTGGCTCTTCCATCATCAAGGATGCAACCTTCTCAACAAAAGGGAAAGGAAATATCTCCATCATTTATGCCAAATCATCTGCTAAAGAAAATATATTGTTGACATTACCATCCTTTCTGTATGGCTCCAACACTTTAAGCAGCAATTCAGCCACTACAGAATCACCAATAGGAGGAAGTGTTGTCTCAATCATGTATGAACGAAGATCCCCGAAGGTTGCCGGTCCTTCCTTAAAGCTGTTAGAGCCTAATTTATCACTATTATTGCATTCAAACCAAGAAGGCTTCACACCGAGCTGCAGAATCATACGCAGAGCCTGAGACAAAAAAAAAGGATAAGTGTTTGTGTTGCGTCGCAATTCAATCTTCAGAAGGTGGAAAGTGCATGTCCAAAATGGCCATTCAAGGAGACTGATTAGAAACACTAGTTACTTAAAGGCTTGGTTCTTTAAATGAAAGAACGTAACCATATCTGCCAGCAGCATTTTAAGCAAAAGCAATGAAATGCAAGTCTTTTGAAAGCTAACTTCAAGAAATATATAGTAAAATATAGAGTTCATACACGATTATATCAAAAGATGAGTTCAAATATTACGATACCACATCCATCTTACCAAAGCATGTGCTGTGGGGAACAGTATTGGTAGGCATAATGGCATTGGCCTAAATCTCTCTTTTGTAGTCAGCAGCCTAGAAGCAGAATTGATCTTTGTATCACTGGTGCATGAAGAACAGATGTTACAAACAAAATTACATATATGGTATCTAAAATGGAAACTAGAGCATCAGACGTCTGCCGCATAAAAAGCATCATGTGACGAACTGAATAAGGTCTAGAGCATCCCAGAGCATTGGACAATATTTTTGAGTTACAGAAAACTAAATTAGAGAACAAGCATTACCATACCCAGCTACCTTTTTCTGTTCGCCCCCACCAGACACCAACAGCATATATTGATTAAAAAGCAAAGGGCAAGGAAAAATAATAGACCGGTGGATAAATAAGTTAGATGGAAGAGAAACAAATTTACTGCCAATTCACGCTGGCGGTGCCTTGAATAATGGGTAGGAGGCTACTCTGAAATCACAAATTGTGCAAGTGCGCCTGAATAGTGCTTATGGGCTAGGTCCAAATTCAATTCACATACCAACCAAATGCCATTTAGATATTATTCTTGCCCTTTCCTGTTCAATGGCTGGTTTCCCTTTATTTTCTTAAGTTGGGTTCAGTTTTTGTTTACAGATTATTCTTCTAATCCACCTTTATGTTGACAATTTCTCAGTGTTTAACTGGTATGTCCTAACTGGGAGAATTATATGATTGACATAATTATTTTAATATTATTAATAACAAGCTACATTAGTTCGAATACCATATCAGAAGTTCCTTGTGAGTTCATACGCATATATGCTATGTGAAGAGTTCAGAAAATTAACGAGCCATCTTGACAGCACATGAAGAGAATCAAACACTATGGGGCACAACATTGGTCGCATCAGTTCATTCATAGAGATTGACGGAATTTTAATACAGTGACAAATCTAAACCTCATAAATAAATAGAATATCCGTACAATACAGTGGAATAAGAAAAGGTTGTGCATTCTTAAAATGACATACGTGTTAACTTCAACCAGACGAAAGCTACTATCAGCTCCAGCGATGCATAATACAAGTGGTTCATCCTTCCTTGTTCGGGTTGATAACCAATCAAGCTCCAAGACGAGTGTGCCAGGAGATTGTGGATGGAGAAGGGCATTTGCCAAGGGATCTGCACTATCCTAAAACATAGTTCCTGAATTCAGTGGCACACTACTATTTTGAACTTGTTCCATCATGGCACAGTATGAGATACAGTTTATAGACATGGTAAGAAATACAAAAGGATCAGATGTATACTGGAAATGGAAATAAAACATGCATGGTTTACAATGAGGATGAAAGAAGAGCGCGAGTAACTTATTCAATATAACAACCTTTTCTCTACTCAAGTGAAAATAACAGCTTCTTATAAATATTCTTAGCATATTTTTTTTGCACAAAATACACGTGTTTCATATAACTATTTAAAAATCATACATTTGACATCAGACTCCAATAACAAGTATCACGTGATGTGGGTAATGAGTCTTGAGCAAGACAATGACATGATAGGCTGTTAGCTAATGCTTCTTTGTACTTACCAGGTCAAATATAGAGAATGTATTATCATAGAAGAGCACAGCAATGCGTCCTCTACTCCGATCACCGTGAACAACAGGAGAAAACTTAATCCTCCTAATGCCTTCCCTATGAGTGCTAAAAGAAGAAGAAAGGCCTGTTATAACGTCCCACCATCGAATGTTGCCTGATCTATCACCCATCACCTATTTTTTATTAAAAATAGTAGTTTTAGGTCAGAATGTGTCCCAGGATAATCTACCTTACACATAAAAAATACTGCAAAATTGAACTTATAAACTACATGTGGTGCCACAATGTACATACAACATGGGGAAGACGATAAGCCATAGCAGTAACCAGGCCATCTGAAGAGGCAAATGATGATGACGGCCACTTTGGCCTGAAAAACACAATAAAACTACATAATTAATATGGATAGACATTTAAAACGAGGGTAGTAGTGGTTAAACATCAAATAAACTGTAGGCCAGCAGTGGAGGGGGTGGGGCACAAAATTTTACTTTGATCTCTCATTCTAGGCCAGTTAGAATTCGTAAGATCTCAACTCTGAGAATCAAACCTAATAAAAGTAATTAGCTTCAATTATAATCAAATTACTCGAATGGCATCACTAATAACAATCTGTACTTGATGTCCTAATTCTACAAGCACCAAGTATCTCCCACCCTACAAGCACCACTTATCATTTGGAGAAATACAAACACAACACTGGATGCAATCAAGCAATCACTACCAAAAAGCCCACTGTTTTCTGACTCCAATACAGAAAGAAAAAGCAGGAAACACGATGGATCAGAAAATTGCCAGAAAAAAACTAGCATCAAATAGTAGAGGTCACATAAAGAATTCAAGAATAACGTATTAGTTTTACTTGCCTATCAAATATTGTGATGATCTAGCATGATTGGGTAGAGGATTAGAATAAAATGAATAACATAGATTTCTGCAATGTATAGACTGATGATCTGATCAAGTGTGCATGTGAGTGTCTTTTCATTGCAGAAAGATATAAAGTCAGCCATTCAAGTACCTAAAATCTCGTATTCGCCGTCCGTGCACTTCAAACACACCAAGAGCACCATTGACTAATGCAAAAGCAAAACTTTCAGATGTTTCATCAGAACTTTCTGCAGCAGTACCCTCTGCAACCAAATAATTCTATCATAGTATCATCTTGCAATAATATTGCAAAAATGCAACCAGAGAAGAGTAGAAAGCTTAAATAGATAGTATATATGATTCAAGTATGGAACCTATAACGTTTCCAATAATATGACTTTGCTAGTGAGTTAATAGTGCACCTTTGGAGGTAGGCGATTGCTTAGATGCATTCTGACTTGGTCGTGGTGCCGCTGGCAGTGTCCATTCTAACACCGTAAAAGGAAGAGCCAAGGATCTAAGCTACAAACAGTTCAGAAAATTTACAAATATCATGCTTCCAGAACTTCTACGACAAGAAAGAACTGATTCACACATGATACAGCAAAAGTGGGGCAATTTACGGAGATAAATTATTACTGTAATGGTCTTCAAGATACAGTTACTGAATGTAACAACAGTATAGCCTCTGGATTCTCATTACGATATGGAAGTGCAAATTTAGCACAAAAGTATTGCTGCTTTAAATTCATTCCTTGGTTGTAGCCTGAGTTACTTGAAATAGTATTTTCCCTAGCACTTCAAAGATAATTGATTTGTTTGGCACTACATCAAACAATGTTAACATAATTATTCTGGTGCCTTGTTACAGATCATTTACAACACTCCAACCACCTTTTGTCAAAACTGATTTGGTAATTGGGTTTTAAATGGCTATGCAAAGTAAACAACAATTCCCTATTCCAGAGATAGTTCCCTTTCAGGGTTGCCAAAAACTGACACAACTTAAAAAAAAAAGAGGCTGCAACCTTGATTCCTGAGGTTAATATCTGTTTATCAAAACTACTCGAGGCCCCCACACCAATGGTATCCTTTTGTGAAATTCAGTGCACAGATTAAGATAAATAATGGTAAATATACCTCCACAGAGGCATAATAGCTCAGTTATATGACAGCCTATTATGGATGCTATTCCAGTCTGATAAACATGACCATGTCTAGCAAAGTTTGAGCATAAATGTATATAGGCCAATTTGCCATGCACAAGACGAGAGCGAGTGACTTAAAAATATGCATCTAAATTCATGTGCATAACATTCGAAATATGGAAATCAAAATTACAAAAGGTAACACTATGATTAATGGAGGAAAAGCCGACTTTAAGCTCTTTCTCTTGTTTTTTTGGCCGTGCCGTGAAGTGCAATGCGTTTTAGAGAGGTTGTCGAAAAAAGAATCTATAGAGATTCCCCATCTATATCCAATCAAGAATAGAAGCAAGTCGCTTTAGGCGTCAGCTTGTAACTGGGTAAGAATAAATAATTGCTCTAAAACTTGCATAGATACAGGCAGAGAAATAAGTACCATAATCGGGTTCTTTGTCATGGCCCACACTTCAACAGGAGCATCACGAAACATAATCAGAAGGTACCTGGTAAAAAATATTATGCTTGAGAAACCAAATATTGAGCTTGAGAAATCACAGCAAGCACAACGGCGATAAGATTATGTGCACTGAATTAGCAAACTGTAAAGGGTAATAAGAAGTTCTGGACAGATGAAAGATGTTATCATAGGTCAAAACATGAAACCAACCTTCCAGATGAAGATGCCCTCAATGCTCTTATTGCTGCACGCTCAGGCTTTTGGAGCACACGGAATGGGCGATTTAGCCCACTTCTCAGGCATGTGATAATAAGCTTATTATTGAATCCTCCACTCTTATCACTAACCTGTACCAGTCAAATCAATGAGAAAATTAAGTATCTTTGGCTCTTTGCTGTTGGTGGATTGAAAGCCTAATTAGGAAAGTAGACAGGCATTTAATTATCAATCACAAATTCACAATATACTAGATGTATAAAGCACCTGATTATATGAGAAGGAAACAAGGCGCGAGTTTCCAAGCCATCTTAAGCCTCTGACTGTGCTGCTATGAACAGCAAAGCTGACAGAAACTGCATTAGCCAATACGTCAACAACTTCAATGGTCCCATTTTGAGTTCCTAGAGCAACAAGTGGTACTGCTGGAGCAGGATTGTTTCCACCACCTTTAGATAGAAATGTTGTTCAATGTTATAAAAGTGTGAAATTTTAAAACCTGAAGATAATTTCAGAAAGAAAACAGCTAGCAGTACTATGAGCATCAGGGACATACGGGCTACTGTGGCAAGTAAAGAAGGGGATGGCACCGCTAGAGTAGTCACAGTAGAGGACAAAAGATGAAGCTGGCCCATCAAATTAATCTGCATAGCAAAGCAAACATGAGAAAACCCGCAAAGGCAAGCAATAGTGCACCAGCGTTAAGGGATATGAACCAAATTTAGATCACTAAACAGGTACATCCTAGTCCCAGAGATCTAGAAGGATCAAGTTATGCAAAGCAGCACAAAGATTTCACATTTGACTGGAACTATGATCCCTTACAATG
>NC_057811.1:79995135-80011851 GCF_018294505.1 Triticum aestivum | reverse complement strand
AAGCCCATTGGAGCGCGGGTTGGAAGTTCCAGCATCACTATGGTTCGATGTACCTGGTTCCTTCCCGACATTAGTGACAGAAATGGAATCATCAGTCGATTTAATAGCTGGGCTAGGAATAGGATTTATTTATTTATTTGCTGTCTTGACAACACTGATTCGCACCTAGATTAATTTTCTTGGAAGATACTGACTTGTCAAAAGTTAAATGCCATGACCAGATCTTGCCATCTTCAGATATCGATGTTAGATATGTCATGGTCCCTTGATACATGTTCTGGTGCGACTTTGTATCAAAGATCATAGACTGTGAAGATTGCATATGTGCCAAATCCTGAGATTGTTTGTCGATGTTACGAAAAATAGACTCTGACTGCCAGATCGTAGTAGCAAGAACGGCCGGGGGAGGAACAACGGTACCAATTGAAGGCATGAGCTCTTCCACTGCATGCAACAAATGCACTTGTTCACCCCTAGAATAAAAAAAGAAACAAGGTTGAACTTAATATGTTACAATAAAAAACTACTCATACCTGTTAGCCATTTATGTACAATACTGAAACTATATCTATATTGGTGTGCAAATTGTTAAGAATGTATGCCAGCAAACTAGCAGAGCAGGTTACACACTTTCAATGAGGCATACACAAATGGCAAAATGACATCTACAAAATGTGTGGCAAGAAAAATATTCTTCCAATTAGTACACATATCGCTGACTGTTCATTCCTTTTAAATGTCAACTACATGATACCCCAATGGTTATAACTTATAAGACCATCTATGTTTGTCAGCACATTCCCAAGGATGTATACATAATATCTTATGCACCCGTCTGTAAACTTTTATAAGAGGGAGTACATTCTAAATTGTTCTCTCTTTTTTAGATAAAATGACTAAGCTACTGATTGCAATTTTTTCTATGGCTGTAGTCAACCATAAAAATGCCCATTATGACAGTTGTCTTTTCAGAGATTGGGCATTCAGTCAAGTTCTCAGTTAGGTGTTCTTCCTCAATTATTATTGTAAAAAAATATTTGCAAGATGCGCAAACTTACTCCTTGCGCTTCCAGATGCTCAGCTTGCCATCAGCATGTGTGCAATAGAGCAGGTCAAGATCAGTATCGGCCATAACATCCGTGAACTTGCCGAACCCCCTTGGCAATGTAGCAACAGAGAGCGCAATGCTGTAGTTAAGTTCAAAGACGACGAGCTCCCGAGGGTACACAGCATATAGGATGTGTCTCCACAGTGGGGAGAAGCACAGCCTAGCCGCAAAGAGCGGGAAAGCAGCGAGCGCCGGGGCTGGCGCCGGCGCTGATATGTCCTTCTCCAGCCTCTGCAGCTCTGCCACGTCCCCGGCGCCGCAAACGATCCTATGCTCCTTCAACGAGATGTCGGAGTCATGCCGTGGGACAGCGGAGAGAAGGAAGCCCTTGAGACCCAGCGCGCAGAGGTGGCGGTCGTCGAAGGGGTCCCGGCGGAGGCAGGAGAGGTACTCGGGCGAGGCGTCGAACATCCAGAGCACGCGGGGGTTGTTGCTGGTCTCCCAGATGCAGAGCAGCGAGGGCCCGTGGATGGATGCGAGGAGCCAGCCGGAGGCGTGGTGGATCCAGCAGAGGTCCTGCACGCCGCCGCTGGTGCCGGGCGCGACGCTGCGGGACTCGTCGAGGCTGAGCAGGCGCAGCACGGCGCGCGCGCGGGCGTCCCAGACGGCGACGCGGCCGTGGCGGTCGCCGGCGGCGAGGCGGAGCGGGCGGTGGTCGTCCTCGGCGCCGGCGGCGTCCTCGGCGGCGGCGAGGGAGGACGCGCTGGCCGCGGGCGCCCAGCGCACGGCCGTGACGAAGGAGGCGAGCGAGGTGGCGGAGGAGGACGGCATGGGGAGGACGCAGACGAGCTGCATGGAGCGCGGGTCGGAGACGACGACGCTGCTGCCGGCGCCGTGCGCGAGGAGGCCCGAGGTGCTGAGGTCGATGCAGCCGCCGTTGCCGCGGCTGGCCGGGCCCGGGAGCATCGTCGACGTGGCGCTGCCGCCGCCGGCGGCGGCATTGCCGCGCGATCGCGCCGCCGGGGAGGCGGCCGGCGCGGCCATCATCGCGCGGGGCTGGCTGGGGCGAGGCGGCGAGGCTCTCTCTCTCTCTCTCTCTCAGATCTCGCGGCGGAGCACCATGTGGGATTGAGATTTGAGAATTGAAGGAGGCTCGATCTGCCCCGTGCGCGTGGGAGGAGACCGGGAAGGAAGACTGGTGCGGCCTGTCGGGTCAAGGGGCCCGGAGGAGATCTGGTCCGTCGCAAGCGGGTCGGTGCTTTGAGATTTGTGCATGCCCTATGGGGCAAAGAGGCGATGTACCGCGTGTGGGACCCATAAAGGTTCCTCTTCCTTGCCTAGTTGGCGGCTCGAGGACCACGGTGGCTCCGACTAGGCGACTCGAGGACCACAATGACATTGACAAGGGGCGTGAATGGTATTGAAAGGATTTAGACTCTTCTCGTGCCTCCCCTGTCGAGCGAGAGCGGAGAGGTCAATGAGAGACGATGACTTTGCAGAAAATAGATGTTAGGTTATACAACGATGGAGAGGCACAAACCGATATCCACAATCGATGGATTCTGGACTGAAGGAGGTAAAGGATGTGTGTGAATAAGTATGGTCATGGTGAAGGAGAAGGGTGAGAGGCGTGATGGTATCATCCATTAGTGAAGTAGAAGAAGATGGTGCCACCTTAGTCTTTCCCTATTTTTTTTTAATAATAAAGTATGGATTGGCTCCGTGGGTTCACCGTCACGATACGTTTCTTTTTGTGAATTTACGCTTTCAGTTTTTTTCTTCAACACGTTTATATTTATTTTCTATCCAAGGTGGAGTACTAATCTATCTACATGCTGGCTGCCTGTACGTCAAAAGCATTGCGTGACTTGGGCCTGCACCCGCGTGTTATGGCTCCTGGGCCAGTCGCCTTGGCCCGTTTAAGTCACACACCTGGTGAAAGGTGGCCCCGCTGCAGTGGAGGACGGGAGGCAAAAATTGATGCTGGTATATGATTCAAACTCGTGACCTCCAGCCCTGTAACAGGGATTGCAAGCAACTCAGCTAGCTCAAATTCTGTTAGGAAAATGTTAGATGCTCCTTTTAAATAGTCCCACCTCGCCCCCTTGCACTTGCTTCTTCCAATTTATATACGACTTCAACTTTTTTGGGTATTGAGGAGGTGTTTCGGGAATCAATAAGCAAATGAAGATACAGACGCTGAAAGAGAAACAAGGAAAGAAGAGGATCGAGTGCTGCTGTTAAAGGAGAAATAAGAAAGGAAGAGAATTCAGTCTTACTGCTAAAAGGTTGGAGGGAGAGCTGTGTCAGCGGAGGACGGCGGCGGCAGGAAGCTGACAGTAGAGGCTAGCGCTCTACCGTGGCGACCGAATTTGATCTTGGGCAGCCCGTGGCAAAGCTTAAGAAGAAGGGGGAGCTAGCGGCCATGGCCTCGGCTCGCTGCAGGAAGTCAAAGGGAGGGAAGAAAACGGGAAGGAGGCCCAGTGATGCAGCAGGGGAGGGAGGGGGTTGGCCGCTGTGCTCCTCTCTCCGCTGTGGTGCTGGGCGGCGGCGCCATTGCTGCGGCTCGAGCGAGCTCGCGAGAAGGCAGGGGCACGAGGTTGGCGTCCATCGCGCGACAGAGGAGGCCTGCGGAGGATGAGGTCGAGGCAGAGAGGGGTGCGGTGGAACACCTGCCGGCTGCGCGGGGTCGCTCGTCAACTCGAGGTTGCTGCTCCATGGTGTCCTCCTGTGACGACTGACGAGTGAGAGAGAGAGAGAGATGGGGAGAGGCAGAGCCAGGAAAAGAAGCTTCAGGAATATAAGCGGCGATGCTCGAAGAGCGTCGACCGTTCAATCTCGCATGCAGCAAGGGGCTACGAGAGCAGGCATGTTGCACCTTACTTTATTTTTCTATTTAAGCCGGGGTGGACTTCTTTGTCAGCCAAATTGGCCTTTCGGCCTGATCTGCACTGACTAGGATTGAGGCCTACTCACGGAATTTTTTTGCCCAAAATGAAACACGGAAAAAAAATGTAAAACCGGCATAAGCTTTTGAGCTGCAATTTTATGTGCTATGGTAACTAGGTCACAATGGATCGTAGGGTATGTATAAACTCAGATTTTGTCTGGCCTGTTGTACACTATATTGTTAATTTCACCCGATTTAATTTCTAACCATGGCAACAATGCTCAGTTTATTGAAGCTAAGGAGCAATAGGTATGATGCATGTCCTGAATTTTTGCATTGAGATTCATACAATTCCACAGTTGAGACTGCTAACCATGATATTGATGTATGATGTTTTTGAAAAAGAGCGAGGATGCTATGAACAAATTTAAGTGGTCAAGGACGGCAATACATACCATCTTCCCAAACTAGCGTCCCAAAACACCTTACATCTATAATTATTATTTTGTCCGAGACTTTTGTCCCGTGTTGTCTTGACTAAAGTAGATTTATGTTACTTGGGTGACAAGAGAGTTAAGTCACGATCAATTGATTTTTTTTTTGCATAGCAACGCATGGGCATTCAACTAAAGATCTCCTTATGTAGACAAATGCATGTATTGTGCATGTATGATACTTTAGCAAATGGATAATTAAGTTTTTGATTAAGACAAATCTTGATAGCATCACATACGTAGTGTCTTTCCTTGGCAACACATACCCACAAACTAAACATGAAAGATATTTTTTTCTCCCGGTGCAACGCACGGGCATTTTTGCTAGTGTTACCTAATAGGTACATTGGTACCTTGTAAATAAGGTCGTTCAAGCCCAACATCGTGATCGTTGCGATATTATGTTAGACATACAATAACTTTGTTTCAAAAACACTTTATACAACTTGAAAAAGATGTCAGTTAAATTTACCCATTTATACCTGCAAAAATGTAGCCTTTGTTGCACTGCCACACCGCCAAGTTGCACGGATTTATTTGTCTGTGGATCCTACCTAAGGCGGGCAACATGTTAGTATGTTAACAAGCGATTTTTATAGTCCGTGTTGGCACCTTCCTTTGTAGACCCTTGTTTGGTTGAATAATGATGCCATAAAAAATGATCTTCTTTCCATACGAATTTTGCAACAAAGCAATTGAAGGGGCCAAATTTTTTTATGTGAGGCGACTCCTTCAAATCCATATGGATCAAGCAACCATTGTATGGGAGAATTTTGCAACAAAGCAATTGAAGGGGCCAATTTTTTTTTATGCGAGGCAACTCCTTCAAATCCATATGGATCAAGCAACCATTATATGGGAGTGTTAGGCTTTGTTCAGGTATAGACATTGGGTGTGGATAAATTGAGATGGCGCGGGGTATGTGAGTGAAGGTGGAGCCTTGAGGTAAAATCAGTCGAAAAATGATGGCGGGGGCAAAGAATTCGCAGAAGGGCGCGCAAGTGTTCACGCACGATGTAGAAGTTCAAATCCACAAATGAATTTTTTTAGAAACACAAAACAAACACAAGACAAACACACACACACACACGCATACACGCATACACCTACCCCTACAAACATAGTACGCGCACCTACCCGTATGAGCACCTCCAGCACAGATCTTGAGATTGACAAAGTCAAACATCACCTTTTGCTGAAAGAATATTCCGTCTTTACAAGTTAGTTGCCATGAACAGATTATTAGATCACCGCACCGAAACAATGACATTCGTGGTTGGCAAATACTCCCTCCATTCACAAATGTAATATGTTTTGGATATTCTAATATGGACTATATATGGACTGAAATGAGTGAACAAACACACGGAAACATGTCTATATACATCTGATTTAGGAAAAAAGTTAGAAATATTTAGGAATGGAGGGAGTACCAATTGCAAATTCTAGCACTGAATGTCTGCATCTGAAAGGGGCATCACAGAATTTCTAAAACTGCATCTGCAGGAAAAACAATTCATCTCGGTCTAGATCACAAACATGAAAGCAGGGCATAACTTGGCCGCAGGCACCAGGATTCGTACAACAATAAGCATAGTGGCAACTGAGCAAAACGCACCACCATCACTGTCTTCTAGGTCATGGACAATCTCCCGGCACAAAGCAACAGTATGTCTCTTACGAATTAGTGGTAAAACAAAGTCACCTTGGTTACAGTAGCATGTCTTGCTTAAACACGCCTAACACAGCCCCAGCGAAGTACATGACAATCGATTTCTGATAATTAACACCAAGACTTGAGTACTGTATCATTGAGACAGCATATTGTCAGGACCATCTTCCGTCGACACATGGATGATATGCCCCCAAACAAGAGACCCCAAGAGCAGCAAAGTTAGTTCATACCTGCAGATATATTTAGTTAGAATTCAGAAGTAACCGATGTGGAGGTAAGAAGTTAGAATTCAGAAGTAACCGATGTGGAGGTAAAAACCTTCACTTCTTTCAAAATGTGGCATGCATACAAAACTGGTAGCTTCGGACTAGAGGCGCATAAGGTGCTCATTCATGCTTCAAAATATTCCCAAAGACATCTTATGGCAGTTTGGGAGCAATATACGCAAATTTATGCCTGATTTGCAAAACTGAAAAGTACAGTAAATCTTAAGCATAAATCGGAAAGGTCACATAATTAAGCTGATTGTCCATGTTTCAGGCGAATCCCAGGGCCATGTAACTCCAGTTTTGAAGCAATGCAGAGTGAGTAAAAATAATAGAAACATAACATTGAGTGGTAATAAAAAGCCTCAAGGCCCTCAAACATTAACTAACTTGTGTGCAGATTATGAGTTTATGACACATACTTCTTTTGGATACCATCGGATCAATGAATTATGTGCAGATTTCTAAGACCTAAAGATGGAACGTAAGCCCCAGCCATTTCCCCTCCTATACGCAGACAAATCTGAACAAGCCACACGATGAGATTCCTAACACCTAAGGGCAAATTTCTGAAATCTCTCTACAAAATCTCCATAGAGAAGCGCTGGCAAGAACCTGATCAGCCTGATATTGAACAAGCTCAATATAACCAACAAGAAAGATTGGTTCCAACAGGCTAGTTTTTTCACCTTTTCTGTAGCATGCTTATATATAATTTGACGAACTCACTGCACTGGGACCAGAGTTATCAGACCCGGCTTGGACAAGCAATTTGGACCAGAGAAACTAAAACGCAAGGACCAAAATGGGCAGTGTTACCTCGATCAGGAGACAAGTTCTGGAACCACGGGGTGGTTTCAAGTCAACCTGACTGCATTTTGTAAAACTGATGGGTAGAGGTCATCGGATAAAAAGGTGAATTTATCTAGATTTTCTCTTGTCATTCAAAGGTAATATGGTAGCTAATTCGCAAAAAATGAAAGAAAAAAAGGTAATATAGTACTTCGCTGACACCCTTAAGACCTTCTGTATAGGATTGCAAAGCACCATAATGATTCATAAATACAAACATATAAGCTTGTCACTTCCCGATTCAGATGAGAAAATCCAATGAAATAAGCAATACTACTATGTAAAAAATCTTACCACTTTGTAGTTCATAGACTTGGTTTCGATAATGATGGTGGGAAGCCAAAGTACGAGCAAACACGCCTGGTAGGATCCTGTGGTGCTACTCTGCAGACCTTTGTAAGTTCAGAAGTCTTGAGATCCAGTGAAAATAAATCTTCTACATCCCGATTCCCAGGCAAACCATGATGAGGCTCCTGATAGCCTCGAAGGACCATGAATCCCTCGGTTGCACCCACAGTATCATAGAGACATCCGCGAGGCAATGCTGCAACATTTTTTAGCTGCCATTCGTTGAAAGATTCACCGTCATTCTGCTGAGTGGTATGATAGAGACCATACAAGGCATCTGAACCGTAATCACCAATGAGAGAAAACATCTCAAGGGCTCTGTCTGTACCCACAGCAATGGAAGACCTGATCATACCGTGTCCACGCTTATTTAGAAGCTGCCGATGGTTACCCGCGGCAAAGTTGGCAATGTAAAACTCCCTCCTGCACGTGTCTAGCACAAACAGCTTCCCGCGCCAATCCGCGTCCCAGTAGAAGAAGCTGTGTAGGTTGTTGCAAAGGGGCCTGGCCAAATAGGGATCAGCTGTGCCCAAAGAACCCCAGCTGATGGATGCAGCTACACACCATTGCAGAGTAACAGAAGAGAATACATAGGTAAGCAGCTTGCTTTTGTAGTTCGCCATGAAGATCACCTTGAACGACGTCTCGTCCTCGTCCTCGGCTATTGGGGCGAGGATAGAGCGGAACTCAAAGAGACGCTCCTGCGGGATGGTCGTTTCCTCGGGTATGGCTGGAAGCACCACGTATCTCCGTGACAGGGGATCGCACACCGCGTGGCTCGGGATCGTCTCGAGATCGAACCGGTAGCTGGCCTCCAGGAGGAGGCGGCCGTCGCGGGCGTCGCAGGGATGCCAGTGGCCGAACCAGCTTTTGGCCTTGGGGACGAAGGAGTAGGTGAAATCCGCAGCGTCGACGATGGCGCGCGCGAGCGGGGCGGAGGGGTGGGGATCCTGGGCCGGGTAGAAGCCACCTACGCCAGCTGCGAACCCCAGGAGTGGCGGCGGATGGAGGGCGAGGAAACGGCGGAGGAAGGCGCGCTCGGTGATGATGCGGCGGAAACGGGGGCTGGCGGTTGAGGCGCGGGCGAGCGCGGCCGGGGTGGGCAGGCGGAGGAAGATCTCCTCTAGGATCTCGTCGACGAGGTGCCGCGCCGTCGGGGTCATGGCTGGCGGCCGATCGACCGCTGCGCAGTGGAGAGGAAGGGGGTAGCGCTTTGGTGGGAGTTAGCCGCAGCGGTCGTGGTTATTTTTTTATAGAAAAACTCAGATCAGAGAGTAAAATAAGAATCCTCCTTTTACTACCCACGCTTCTTCTTGAGAGAATTCTTTATTTAACACTGTTATTTTTTTGCCCTAATTGACATCAAAAAATAATTTCTTCCTTGTGTAACGTTGAGTCTAAATTTTATACCTTTTATAACACTTTTGTCCAATTTAAGCTTTAACGGTGTCAAGTGACATTTGAAAAGACTCTTTTGTCCCTTATGTGTATGTGATCAAAATTTTAATACTACTGTAGATGCTAAGAGCATCTTTAATAGAAGATATTGAAGATGCAAAGTTGGAGATATAAAATAGAAGATGTAAAAGTTTACATCTTCAAAAAATGTTTTTTAATCTAAAAAAAAGACAACTCCAACAGACGATGTATATTGAAGATGTAAAAATGCAACTCCAATAGATAATGTATATTTGTGATGTAAAAGTACGACCGCTTGGCAACAGTGCTACATCCACTTAACTGAATACATATCAACACTAAAACTGAAACTGTAATGGTCAATGGTACAAAAGGAGCTCTTGAGATGTTTACTCTCAACACCAAGATCAGGTGACTTTCCTCTGAGCAGTCACGCTGTAACACTCGGCCATTTAGATACATTAAAAATGAACACTCTCCCAGCCCTCTCAGGCCATCAGCATTTCTATCCATTGGATTGTCTTTTTTAGACTTTTCTGGCCATCCGATTCGCTCTTAATCGCGCCCAAATCACACGTACAAGCTTCCTAAGGAACGCTAACCTTCTCGGGCCGCTGCTCCGACGGTTTTTTTGGGTACCTGAGATTCAATTGGGCCTACTGGGCCTGCTCGCGACCCTGGTCTCTTTCGCTCGCGTGGCGGCTCTTCCCACCATGGACGACCTAGGTAGGTCACGAACGATGCGGGAGCGACGGCCATGGCGATCCTGGCGGCTGGGCGGGAATCCTACAGCCTACTGCGACGCAGCCTTCCCTGCATCGTCGCCTATCACGACCTCACGACCTCAAGCAATGGTGCACCTCCCTCTTTCTTGATCTCTAGCAGACTAGCAGCAATGCCCACCGCCAAGCGCTAGCTTTCCAGGTAGCAGCGCCCCCCTCGGTCGTTTTGCTTACCACGACGACACGTCCCCCCGTCTACCTGAGTGCTCAGATCCGTCCATGAATGTGGAACGCCACCGCCGCTACCATCCAGGGCCGTATGTTGCCGCCACTGGCCTTGTGGCTCTGGATCAAGGGGATTTGGGCTGGATCAAGAGGATTAGATTTGGGCGTTTATCTATGCATCATGAAACCCTTCTCCTCTAGACGTTGATGTCAAATCCCCTCCTCCCAAGGTAACCAGTCAATCACCTTCATACAACTTTGCAAACTTTTTTTATCTCTGTCTTCCACTCACCCCCGTACGACATTTCATCCAATCTGCGATTTCTCTCAGTTCTGGTGGAGCCAGTTGCAGGTCAAAGCGTTGTGCTATGAGGAGGTAAAGGAAATATTTATGGAGGAACTTAATGTTCAGGTATTGGTAGTTCTTTCTAATAACTTTTCTATGGTGTCATTTGATTAATATAGGTAATTGGTTGTTGCAAAATATAATTACGGTTTGCTCTTTTCAACTTTAGTGATATCATGCCATCATCCTCATAGGTGTGTTCTGCAGGCTTCAGGTCATGTTCTTTGTAGCTTTCTTGTGTGGAAACAACCAACTAGAAAAGGCAGGAAGAGTGTCTTAGTGATCATGTTTCAGTACTGCACACAAGAAGTTACCCGCTCTGAGTTTTATTTTATGAAGCAGACTTGAATCTTTGCTCCAAGTGGAAGAGAGTGTTACTGTCAGACGGTATTGGTTGCTGTTGCAGGATTACAGTAATAATTTATTAGCTAGGAATTTTTGTCAGCTGAGCATTTTCCTCTAGACGTGTGTGCCATTTGGAATCCCTTCGGTCCAAATCAATTTCTTATCTATGTTCACTCTATGGCGATCCCATTTTTTATAATATGTGATTCCTTCATGCTTCTTTCATTGGTTCATATTTTACGATGATTAATTACACGACAAGGAATGCAATCAGTTGTTTTATATTGTTATTCTAAATATCAAGGTAACATATTAGTTTGTGTAATTCTAATATCTAATTCAACAATTCCTTCCATCTTATAAATCAAACAACTTCTGCGTATACTATCTATTGACACTAGTAGGAAAAGGGGCTTTTACCCGGTTTGTAAGGGCCTTATGTCCCGGTTTTCGAACCGGGACTAAAGGGTCGTTACTAAAGCCCTAACCCTTTAGTCCCGGTTCTTACACGAACCGGGACAGAAGGTCCTCCACGTGGCCGCTGCTGCCAGCCCAGGCAGGGGGGCCTTTGGTCCCGGTTGGTGGGACCAATAGGCAGGGCCTTTTGTCCCGGTTGGTGTCACCAACCGGGACCAATAGGCATCCACGCGTCAGCATTTCAGGGGCTGGCATTTTTGTTTTTTTGAAAGGGGGTGGGGTTGGGGGGTTTTGGGGGGTTAATTTAGGTGTTTCATATATTGTGTTAGCTAGCTAATTAATAGAGAGAAGTGTCCTCTCTTATCTCCGTGCTTGGTCGACCCTACGTACTATATACGTATGGAGAGGACTAGACACGCTAGCTAGTAAGCAAATGAAGGAAACAGAAGATCGTCATGAACATATGCATACAGAGAGAAGTGATATCGACCACCTCTCCTTCTCCGAGAGATTGGTCGAACAACAAGTTCTCGTATATCTATCTGACACTACCGGCTACATATATACAATAATTATCTCTTACAATATAATCTCCTAATTAAATTGTAAGAACACAGGGTCCACATAGCATTCTCCGTTTTCAGCGATCACGTGGTCAAGGAAGAATGCCGCCAATTCCTCTTGAATTGCTCGCATACGATCTTCTGCTAGGAGTTCATCCCGCATCCGAAACATCTAATTTGAAGAAGGGGTCAATACATATATATATATATGAATAAATGAAACTGACACAAATGATGGTAATAAAATAAAATTGTGAATATTATTGCTTACGCACTTCATATTGTTCGTCAGAGTAGCCCCGCTCACAAGTCGTGTGGCGGATAGACTCGCAAACGTAGTATCCACAGAAATCATTCCCTTGTTCCTGCCACAACCACTTTACAAGAAATAGAGGTCAATCTAACTGATAAGCAAGCATGCTAAATGGTATTGATGAAACTAGCGCTTGAATCACTAGGAGATGTGCGGAACATGCTACTATAGTACTTACTTTCGGGTGTCTAAATTGCAGCTTCTTCGGCAGTCCCGGAGCTTTTGTTGTGAATTTTCTCCAAACCCTGCCAGACAAAGAAAACAATTACTTGATATCAGGAAATGAACAAAGTTGCTGATATGATGGATAATGATCGATTTAACTTACTTCTCGAGCATTTGAGTCATGTCCGCATAGTCCTGGGGATCTTTTCGTCTCGAGTCTAAGACGGTTACTACTCCCTGCTCAAGCTTAATCTCTAGGAGAATATAGTGGAAGCTGCGCATGCATGCATAAGTCATCAATTACATTACCATAACCTGGACTAATAAGGGAAACCGAATATGCACAAGACAGTAACACTCACTTGAAGTTGTAAGGAAATAGTATTATATCTTTGTTCTAATTTAATACCAACGATCGTAGCAAGTTGGCCTCGGCTTCTTTGGCATGTTTTTCAACCGTATATGCATCTATGAGATTTGTGTTAATGAACCCAATATCACCGATTTGTCTTTTCTTCAATTCGGCGATCTTCAATCTGCATAATATAGTGAGGATAATTATAAATACATACAATGAAAGAGCTGACCTATATAGAGAGACTTAATGACAGAAGTAGTACTACTTACAGACAGTAGCAAGTGATCGTTGATTTATCGAGGGCCTTTTGATTGAAAAACTGGAAGAACTCCTCAAATGCAACATTCAGCAGTTCAATTCCAACGAGGTTATGCTCTGGTTTAACTCTCAGCGTCAAAGTATTCATCCCATCAGACTCTCTGCAGGTTTTCATGTACCAATCATGTAATCTTCGCATCATCGTTGTTAGAGATCTTTCATCTTTGACGAGAGGCTTCCCGTAATGGTATTTGTGTTCGTCCACCTCCATGATTTCATAATGTACATCGTCGGGCAGGTAATCTCCAAGATTGCTATAACCGGCCACCATCCTCGGATCTGCAGCGACGATGTCTTTAGACACCTTGAGCAGGGGGCACGATTGGTTCGCTTGTTTGCCGAGCTGGGCAATTTTTTTCCCAGCTCGTCGTTCTTTTAACCTTTGATCACTGACAGTACTTTCCGACCACTCCGCTTCGACAAATGTCTTTGCAATAATGCGCTCATAGTTGCCTTTCGGCGGAGACTTTGGTGATTTTGTCAGGGCATCCAGAGTGCGCTTCGCTTTCACCGGATCTACCTTCTCCTCCGGAGGTGGATGTTTCTTTGCTTTCACCCCTTCAAAGAAGTTCTTCACTTCGGCTCGCATGATCTTCGCGTTCTCCTCCTCGGTCCTCTCGTATGGTAACTTCTCTGGAGTCTTCAGAGAAGGACCGAATCTGTATTGCCTCCCGCCTCTGGCAGCTGTACTGCTAGACGCCGGCAGAGCAAACGGAGCGGCTGCGGCTGTCTTCTTTCCTTGCTTACGAGGCGGAGGGGAAGGACTACGACGCGCCAGAGCAGCCGGAGCGGCGGCGGGTCTCTTCCGCCCTTGCTGACGAGGCGGAGAAGGAGGAGGCTGGCTGCTCTGGCACGCCGGCGCAGGCGGAGAAGGAGGCGGAGTGCCGCCACGCGCTGGAGAAGGAGGCTGAGTGCCCTGACCACTCGCCGGAGGAGGAGGCGGAGGAGGAGGCGGAGTGCCGCCACGCGCCGGAGAAGGAGGCTAAGTGCCCTGATCACTCGCCGGAGGAGGAGGCGGCGGCGGAGTGCCCTTACTCGCCGGAGGCATCCAGTTCGGAAGGTTAATGAGCTCCTTCCGCCATAGGCACGGAGTCTTCAGAGCTAAACCCAGCCGAGTCTCCCCTTCACCGGTAGGGTGGTCAAGCTGGAGGTCCTCAAATCCCTCCGTTATTTCATTCACCATCACCCTAGCATATCCTTCTGGAATCGGCCGGCAGTGGTAGGTTGCGTCGGGTTTAGGAGGTAAAACAGAGCCAACAGCCGCCTTGACTTTGAAGTTCTGCCATTCCGCCATAAGGTGGCAATGTTGAGACTCCGTGATAGCATCCACGGGGTAGCTAGCAGGAGCCGTCAAGACATGCTCCGGCTGAAGCAGCTCGGTGGAAGCCACGCTGCTTCTCCGCTGAGATGGCGGGGTAGCTTCGGGGGTAGTTTCGGCATGTCGATTGCCGTCTCGTTCCTCTAGTGCTTGAACCCTTTCGTGCAGCTTCTGAATTTGGGTCTGCTCCATTTTTTTCCTCCTCTCGTGGCTTTTGTAACCGCCTGCGTCCAGAAAACCAGCCTTCCACGGAACGGAGCCTGGCGTGCCTCATGTCCGTCCAGGGTGCTCAGGATTCCCGAGGGCCATTGTGAGCTCGTCGTTCTCTCTGTCTGGAACGAACGTCCCTTCCTGCGCTGCATCGATATATTGCTGAATCTTCTTGACTGGTATTCTCAAAAGCTCGTTCGTCCAAACGCACCTCCCTGATACAGGGTCCAAGGTTCCGCCAGCCCCGAAGAACCAAGTCCGGCAACGGTCTGTCCAGTTCATTGTCTGTGGTTCGATCCCTTTTTCAAGCAGATCATTCTCAGCCTTGGCCCACTTAGGCCGGGCTTTGAGGTAGCCACCTGACCCCATGCGATGGTGAAGCTTCTTCTTCGCAGCATTCATCTTGTTTGTCGCTGACATCTTCTTACTCTTTTCCGATGTCTTGTGGGCCACAAATGCGGGCCAGTGATCTCTGATCTTCTCATACCGGCCGATGAACTCTGGTGTCTCTTCTTTGTCGACAAACATTTTCAGCTCATTCTTCCACCTCCTGAATAGGTCTGCCATCTTCTTAAGAGCATGAGACTTGATTAATTGCTTTTTAACTGGCTTCTCCGGATCCTCCTCTGGCGGTAGGGTGAAATTGCCTTCAGCTCAGTCCAAAGATCATCTTTCTGCATATCATTGACATAAGACACCTCAGGGTCTTCCTTCTTAGGCTTATACCATTGGTGGATGCTGATCGGGATCTTGTCCCTAACTAGAACCCCGCACTGAGCAGCAAATGCATCCTTTGTCCGGATGGGTTCAATCGGTTGGCCGTCGCGTGCGATTGCTGTGATCTCAAACCTTTCATCCGAGCGCAACTTTCTCTTCGGGCCTCATCTCTTTACCGAAGTTGTGCTCGATCCGGAGGGCTAGAAAAAAGAAGAAAGACGAGTGTTAATTAATATGTGTACATACCAAAACAATGAATGCATCAATTAGCTAGTCAGCACAGTCTTAACTAATATATTTACCTGGCCGGACTCTGTTCGGTCACCGGAGCCGTCACCACGGGCTCCTTCTTGCACCAGCATTGGGTCACCGGAGCCATCATAATCATGTCTTTCCTCCTCCACTCTTCGATCACCGTAGCCTGCTTCTTCACCCTGTTCTTCTAGACCATCATTGTCGTTAAGATACGACAAGATATCACCTCCGGCTAAGATTATGTCCCCCAACACCTCTTCTGCTTGCTCGTCTCGTCCGTGCTCCATTGTTTCTGCAAATATTACAACATGGCAATTATTACACAAACATGACAGCAGGTGGATATATTAGTGCGAACGTAGACCTAGCTTATTCCGGGTTAGGGGTGGCCTCGGCAATGCTTCAAGGGTAGGGGCGCGGCGGGAGGGGGTAGGAGACCGACATCATTTTTTTCTAGGGTTTGGGTGTCCTCGAGAGTTTTGGTCGAGCGAGAGGGCCGGGGGGTGCTCCTGTGGTATAAGTTATCACGATCGAGAGGGGGTATAAATATCGACCGTCCATCATGTCGAAGTTATCTGGGAGGGAGTTATATATATCGACAATGACGACATACATACATGGGAAAATAATGTTATCGGGGAGGGGGTATATCGACCCCCCCACGTGTTGAAGTTATCGGGAGGGGGTTATATCGACAACGACGACATACGTACATGGGAAAATAATATTATCGGGGAGGGGGTATATCGACCCCCCCCCCCCCGTGTTGAAGTTATCGGGAGAGGGGTATATCGACGACGACAGACCCGATAAAACATAAGAAAACGAAGAAGAAATAAAAAGAGGAGAAGAAGAAAAGGAATAGAGGAGAAGATCGAAGAAAAAAAAGAGGAGAAGAAGAAAGGAATAGAGGAGAGATGAAATATGATGTTTTTTCTATTTTTTCTTCTTCTCTTCTATTCCTTTCTTCTTCTCCTCTTCTTTTTTCCTCTTCTTATTTATTTCTCCTCTTCTTCTCCTTTCTTCCTGTTCTTATTTTCCTTTTTCCTCTCATTCATAAAAAAATGTTCAAATAGAAAATTTCGAAAAAAGTAAAGGTTTTGCCTAATGCATTGTTCATATTTCATCATGTTTTATGAACAAAAAAACATCATATTTCATCCACATCCATGCATACATCATATATGTGATCATCTATGAAAAAAACATCATATTCTATAAAAAATCATTACATATATATATATATATATGAACAAAAACAATTATGATAACAAGCATATATATCATCATATATATAAAAAAACAAGCATATATATGAAAAAACAAGAAAAAATGCTAGGGAGGGCGCCGGCCGGACCAAGGTGAGGAGGACCGCGGGGTCAGCGGCGAGGATGGCGACGGGGCAGTGGGCGCGCGCTCGGGGTAGGGGGCGACGGCGGCGAAGGGCGGGGC
>NC_057811.1:79988425-79994495 GCF_018294505.1 Triticum aestivum | reverse complement strand
GGACCAAAGGCCTCTTCCTGCCCGCGTCGCGGCCAAAAGTTTAGTCCCACCTCGCTAGTTGAGAGGGGCTCGGAGTGGTTTATAAGCCCCGCTGCGGCTGCCCTCTCGAGCTCCTCTCAAATGCAGGCTTACAGGCCTAATCTCACACTATGCTGTCTGTGGGCCTATTGGGCCTTCTGCGGGCCTGAATCCTGGCCCAGGTTGGGTTTCTAGTCGTATTCAGGCCGTGGTGGCCCAATAGGTGGCAGTTTTTTTCCAGTTTTTTTGTTTTGTTTTATTTATTTTCTTTTGTTTTTTGCTTTTTTTTTAATTCTTTTTGCTTTTAGGTCACAAAAATTATAAACTTTCTGTTAGTGCCATTAGTTTTCAAATTTGAATAGTTTAAATTTGAATTCTTTGAAATTTGTGTGAATCACTAGTTTGTGATTCACTTTACTATAAAAATAGATTTTGGAGTGATTCTTTTTCCTGCTATTTAATATTATTGTGTTTTATGATTCTATTCAAAAACAGATTTTGTTATTTTAGTTTCTAACAAAAAAAATCTTTATGATAATGCTTTTTCCTATTAAAGTTTCTAACAAAAACATTCTTTATGAAAATTCCTTTTGCTATTGGAGTTTTATAAAAGCTTTTTAGTTGATTCTTTTGGCTATTGAAGAATATTATAGTTTTGTTTTAGTTGATCATAAGAGCATATTTTAATTGATTATTTTTAGTTCATTCTTTTTGCTATTAGTTCATGAGCTATAAATGACCCTTAAATTGAAAAGCACTACAAATGAACTCTGAATAGGTTGAAAGTTGGCATGGTTTCATCATTTCACCCACATAGCATGTGCTAAAAAGTTGAGAGGGTTACGGCAAAAACTGGATGCACTTCGTGTACAAAATGGACAATCTCTTCCGAAGTATCAGGGTTTCGAACGAAAACTCATCAATTACAAAGGGATTTCTTTTTTTTTGAACTTATTTGAACTCCAGACTTTTTGTGTGTTCAAAATGCACCATTCAAAGTCACATCATCATTTTTCAACCCTTTCTGACTTCATTTGTTATTTTTCATGCATTTACTAATTATTTTGAGCTATAAGACCCTAAAATTGAAAAGCATTTCAAATGAACTCTGAAAAGGTTGAAAGTTGGCATGGTATCATCATTTCATCCACATAGCATGTGCAAGAAAGTTGAGAGGGTTACGGCAAAAACTGGATGCACTTCGTGTACAAAACGGACAATCTCTTTCGAAGTATCAGGATTTCATACGGAAACTCGTCTGTTACAAAGGGATTTCATTTTTTAAAACTTATTTGAACTCCTGACTTTTTGTGTGTTCAAAATGCACCATTCAAAGCCACATCTCATCAATTTTCAACCCTTTCTGACTTCATTTGTTATTTTTCATGCATTTACTAATTATTTTGAGCTATAAGACCCTAAAATTGAAAAGCATTTCAAATGAACTCTGAAAAGGTTGAAAGTTGGCATGGTATCATCATTTCATCCACATAGCATGTGCAAGAAAGTTGAGAGGGTTATGGCAAAAACTAGATGCACTTCGTGTACAAAACGGACAATGGTATCATACTCGTCTGTTACAAAGTTGGCATGGTATCATCATAATGGTTGCAGGAGAAAGTCTTCACTTTTTCTTCGCTTGTCATTTGCTTATTGCGCCGTAACCATGGATAATCTTCATCGTTTATCAGGATGCTTGGGTCAGCCTTGACTTTGAAGGGAGGAATTTCATGAAACTTTTCATAATCTTCAGACATGTCTGTCTTGCCCTCCACTCCCACAATGTCCCTTTTTCCTGAAAGAACTATGTGGCGCTTTGGCTCATCGTATGATGTATTCGCTTCCTTATCTTTTCTTTTTCTCGGTCTGGTAGACATGTCCTTCACATAGATAACCTGTGCCACATCATTGGCTAGGACGAACGGTTCGTCAGTGTACCCAAGATTGTTCAGATCCACTGTTGTCATTCCGTACTGTGGGTCTACCTGTACCCCGCCTCCTGACAGATTGACCCATTTGCACTTAAACAAAGGGACCTTAAAATCATGTCCGTAAGTTCCCATATGTCCATTATGTAACCATAATATGTGTCCTTTCCCCTCTCGGTTGCTGCATCAAAGCGGACACCGCTTTTTTGGTTGGTGCTCTTTTGATCTTGGGCGATCGTGTAAAATGTATTCCCATTTATCTTGTATCCTTTGTAAGTCAATACAGTCGAAGATGGTCCCCTGGACAACGAGTACAACTCATCACAAACAGTGGTGTCACCTCTGAGACGTGTTTCCAACCAACTGCTGAAAGTCCTGATGTGTTCACATGTAATCCAGTCGTCACACTGCTCCGGGTGTTTGGAGCGCAGACTGTTCTTGTGTTCATCGACATACGGGGTCACCAAGGTAGAGTTCTGTAGAACTGTGTAGTGTGCTTGAGACCAAGAATATCCGTCCCTGCATATTATTGAGTCCCCTCCAAGCATGCCTTTTCCAGTCAGTCTCCCCTCACACCGCGATTTAGGGAGACCTATCTTCTTAAGGCCAGGAATGAAGTCAACACAAAACCCAATGACATCCTCTGTTTGATGGCCCATGGAGATGCTTCCTTCTGGCCTAGCGCGGTTACGGACATATTTCTTTAGGACTCCCATGAACCTCTCAAAGGGGAACATATTGTGTAGAAATACGGGCCCCAGAATGACAATCTCGTCGACTAGATGAACTAGGACGTGTGTCATGATATTGAAGAAGGATGGTGGGAACACCAGCTCAAAACTGACAAGACATTGCGCCACATCACTCCTTAGCCTTGGTATGATTTCTGGATCGATCACCTTCTGAGATATTGCATTGAGGAATGCACATAGCTTCACAATGGCTAATCGGAAGTTTTCCGGTAGAAGCCCCCTCAATGCAACCGGAAGCAGTTGCGTCATAATCACGTGGCAGTCATGAGACTTTAGGTTCTGGAACTTTTTCTCTGGCATATTTATTATTCCCTTTATATTCGACGAGAAGCCAGTCGGGACCTTCATACTGAGCAGGCATTCAAAGAAGATTTCTTTCTCTTCTTTCGTAAGAGCGTAGCTGGCACGACCTTCATACTGCTTCGGAGGCATGCCGTCTTTTTCGTGCAAATGTTGCAGGTCCTCCCGTGCCTCAGGTGTATCTTTTGTCTTCCCATACACGCCCAAGAAGCTTAGCAGGTTCACGCAAAGGTTCTTCGTCACGTGCATCACGTCGATTGAAGAGCGGACCTCTGGCTCTTTCCAGTAGGGTAGGTCCCAAAATATAGATTTCTTCTTCCACATGGGTGCGTGTCCCTCAGCGTCATTCGGAACAGCTAGTCCGCCGGGACCCTTTCCAAAGATCACGTGTAAATCATTGACCATAGCAAGTATGTGATCACCGGTACGCATGGCGGGCTTCTTCCGGTGATCTGCCTCGCCTTTGAAATACTTGCCTTTCTTTCGACATTGATGGTTGATCGGAAGAAATCGACGATGGCCCAGGTACACATTCTTCTTGCATTTGTCTAGGTATATACTTTCAGTGTCATCTAAACAGTGCGTGCATGCGTGGTATCCCTTGTTTGTCTGTCCTGAAAGGTTACTGAGAGCGGGCCAATCGTTGATGGTTACAAACAGCAACGCGTGCAGGTTAAATTCCTCCTGTTTGTGCTCATCTCACGTACGTACACTGTTTCCATTCCACAGCTGTAAAAGTTCTTCAACTAATGGCCTTAGGTACACATCAATGTCGTTGCCGGGTTGCTTAGGGCCTTGGATGAGAACTGGCATCATAATGAACTTCCGCTTCATGCACATCCAAGGAGGAAGGTTATACATACATAGAGTCACGGGCCAGGTGCTGTGATTGCTGCTCTGCTCCCCGAAAGGATTAATGCCATCCGTGCTTAAACCAAACCATACGTTCCTTGGGTCAGCTGCAAACTCAGCCCAGTACTTTCTCTCGATTTTTCTCCACTGCAACCCGTCAGCGGGTGCTCTCAACTTCCCGTCTTTCTTACGGTCCTCACTGTGCCATCGCATCAACTTGGCATGCTCTTCGTTTCTGAAAAGACATTTCAACCGTGGTATTATAGGAGCATACCACATTACCTTCGCAGGAACCCTCTTCCTGGGGGGCTCGCCGTCAACATCACCAGGGTCATCTCGTCTGATCTTATACCGCAATGCACCGCATACCGGGCATGCGTTCAGATCCTTGTACGCACCGCGGTAGAGGATGCAGTCATTAGGGCATGCATGTATCTTCTGCACCTCCAATCCTAGAGGGCATACGACCTTCTTTGCTGCGTATGTACTGTCGGGCAATTCGTTATCCTTTGGAAGCTTCTTCTTCAATATTTTCAATAGCTTCTCAAATCCTTTGTCAGGCACAGCATTCTCTGCCTTCCACTGCAGCAATTCCAGTACGGTACCGAGCTTTGTGTTGCCATCTTCGCAATTGGGGTACAACCCTTTTTTGTGATCCTCTAACATGCGATCGAACTTCAGCTTCTCCTTTTGACTTTCGCATTGCGTCCTTGCATCGACAATGACCCGGCGGAGATCATCATCATCGGGCACTGGTTACTCTTGATCTTCAGCAGCTTCCCCCCTTGCAGCATCATTGGGCACATCGTCTGGTTCCTCTTGATCTTCAGCAGCTTCCCCCGTTGCAGCATCACCGTATTCAGGGGGCACATAGTTGTCATCGTCCTCTTCTTCTTCGCCGTCTTCCATCATAACCCCTATTTCTCCGTGCCTCGTCCAAACATTATAGTGTGGCATGAAACCCTTGTAAAGCAGGTGGGTGTGAAGGATTTTCCGGTTAGAGTAAGACTTCGTATTCCCACATATAGGGCATGGACAACACATAAAACCATTCTGCTTGTTTGCCTCAGCCACTTCGAGAAAATCATGCACGCCCTTAATGTACTCGGAGGTGTGTCTGTCACCGTACATCCATTGCCGGTTCATCTGCGTGCATTATATATAATTAAGTGTGTCAAAAACCATTACAGAACATCATGAATAGATAATTAAGTAACCAAATTAATAGAAGTTCATCATCACATTAAAACCAAAGTACATACATAGTTCTCATCTAACAACATATATATAGCTCTCCAGAGCATCTAATTAATTAAACCATACATTGAAACTATGTAAAACATTTCAATGCGAAAACAAATGCGATCATAATCGCAACCAAGGTAACAATTGATCCAACGGCATAATGATACCAAGCCTCGGTATGAATGGCATATTTTCTAATCTTTCTAATCTTCAAGCGCATTGCATCCATCTTGATCTTGTGATCATCGACGACATCCGCAACATGCAACTCCAATATCATCTTCTCCTCCTCAATTTTTTTATTTTTTCCTTCAAGTAATTGTTTTCTTCTTCAACTAAATTTAACCTCTCGACAATAGGGTCGGTTAGAATTTCCGGTTCAACCACCTCCTAGATAAATAAAATCTATGTCACGTTGGTCGGCATATTTGTCATAAACAATAAATGAACCAAATAGTTATAAAAAGATAATATATACCACATCCGAATCATAGACAGGACGAGGGCCGACGGGGGCGGATACCAAAACCATCGCACTATGTAATAAGAAGGAATAATAAAAGTAACAAAATTAGACAAGTATCTATCTAAAGTAAGAATTTTTTTCTTTCAGAAAGAAGATAAGAACAAGAGGCTCACCACGGTGGTGCTGGCGACGAGATCGGCGCGGGCGATCGACGGCGGTGAAGACGGGGACGGGACGTGACGGACCGCTAAACCTAGACAAAGTTCGGGGAAAATGGAGCTCGGAGGTCGAGTTTCGAGAGGAGAAAGATTAACTAGTGTGGCTCATACATTTCATCGAACACCTCATGTGCATAGGAGGTGAGCTAGAGCACCCAAATGCCCTCCCCTCGCCGGCCAGAAAAAACAGAGCACTATGGAGTGCTCTGCTGTGGCGATGAGGTATATATAGGGAACTCATTGGTCCCGGTTCGTGGCACCAACCGGGACTAAAGGCCTTTGGTCCCGGTT
>NC_057811.1:79978882-79987757 GCF_018294505.1 Triticum aestivum | reverse complement strand
TTCTCTTTGCCTGTGGGGCCTACTGGGCCTTCCGCGGGCCTGAATCCTGGCCCATGGATGGGTTTCTAGTCGTATTCAGGCCGTGGTGGCCCAGTAGGTGGCATAATTTTTTTTCTCTGTTTTTTTCTCTTTTGCTTTATTTATTTTGTTTTGTTTCTACTTACAACAAAAACTTATTTATTTTATTTCTAATTAATTATGTATTTTACTTTAATTATTTTATTTTTATTTATTTTACTGCTGCTATTTTTATTTATTTTATTGCTGCTATTTTTATTTAATTTATTAAGGTTTATTTATTTTAGTTACTATAGTTTATTTTATTTTATTAAGGTTTATTTATTTTTATTTATTTTATTAAGGTTTATTTATTTTATTTACTATAGAAAAACGAACATAGATGCGCCTATAGAGAAAATTCAACCTAAATTCATAATAAATTTCTATGAAATTCAAAGAAATTTACTGTGAATTTAGGTCAAATTCCCTGTATAAGGGCATCTATTTTCACTTTGAGAGGAGCTCAACAAGGCAGAGAGGGACGGGCTTATAAACTGGTGTGAGCGCCCTTCGGTTGGCGAGGTGGGACTAAACACTGACCGCAACTAGGACCAGCCCTTTAGTCCCGGTTTGTGGTATGAACCGGGACTAAAGGGTGAGCCTCTGGTCCCGGTTCAAGCCACCAACCGGGACCAATGGTGGTGGGCCAGGAGCGAGGCCCATTGGTCCCGCTTTGTCCCACCAACCGGGACCAAAGGGGCCGGACGAACCGGGACCAATGCCCCCACGAGGCCCGGCAGGCCCCTGGCCGCACGAACCGGGACCAATGCTCACATTAGTCCCGGTTCGTGACTGAACCGGGACTAATGTGAATATTGCCCTGTGACCAAAGCCCAGTTTTCTACTAGTGTGAGTTTCAGATGGATGCTAAGATAGCAATGGAACACAAACTTGGTTCCACCGTTAGTACGTGATTCTGAAGTTTCTCTGCTGGAAAGATTTAGTACTTACCACTTGCTCTTCCTACAGCTTCCCCCTCTTCTACAGATTAGCTGATTAAGTGCCTGAAACGAAACCAAATGCTATATATGCTGGAGCAAGCAAATTATCAAGTACAGTATGCTAGAGTCTATGAGCATCTTGAATTCTGTTGCAACATATGTCAACATCCAAAATTTATTTTTCACCTCGTTGAGTTATGAGTAGCAGTAATACTACATGAAGATTATAAATTAGGTACGTTTTTTTTCTTTTGCTCTCTAGAGTACAGACTCAATATGTAATATTTAATAAGATGGTCTCAAGAACACAAAGGTCTGTTCCATACTTCCATTTGATTTTCCCACTCCTCATAAATACTCATGTTGCTTATTACAGATCGAAGGTATGCCAAAAATTTAAGCAGAAGGCAATTTTTGCTACAGATTTCTTTAAATGTCTATTTCTTTAGTACGTCTCCCCTTAGTGTTGGGGATATTACCACTGGGCGTAAACCGGCCAGGAGAGGCCGGGTTAACCCATAAGTAGTTCATCTGTATCTGAAGTCCATGAAGACAGACGGTGACGCTTCATGAAGGCCCAGGGCCCAAAGCCGGTTTAAGGCCTGTAGACATAAACCGGCATTGACATGTAAACTTGTGTTGTAAGATAGAAGTAGCAGAGACCGAGCCGGACACGATGATGAGCCGGCCTCGGGATTCTGTAAACCGGCGGGCGTCAACCCATATATATGAGGGGACGACCCGGCGGCGGTTCAGGGACAACAACTCGAGACTCAGGCAAAGCGTATTCGCTCCCTGGTCATCGAAACCCCATTAATTCCATCACAACTAGACGTAGGCTTTTACCTTCATCGTAAGGGGCCGAACTAGTATAAAACTCTCTTGCGTCCCTTGTCCGCTTTAACCCCTTTAAGCTAACCCGTAGCGATGGCTCCACGACTAAGTTTTTTCTCTAGGACATTTGCCGTGACAAAACCACGACAGTTGGCGCCCACCGTGGGGCTATCGCACGATGGTTTCAAGTTCTTGGAGGGCAACTTCGAAGGACTCAAGGGTTACGCTGTGGGCCGGATGACCAAGAGTCATCGCGGCAAGCTCTACATCGACGATGCAGGCTGGGGCCCCGAGGCCGGCTCAATCGAGTATGGGTACCGGGTCCCCTTTGGTGGCATACACGTTTTCATTGGCAAGATCGGCGAACCGGGCCCTAAGCCGGACGTCTGCACCGACCTCGTCGAAACGGCTCAGCGTGCGAGATCTGCCCGGGTCAAGCCTGTCATAAAGTGTGCCTTCGTGGGAGTTATCCATGGAGGGGAATCCGAGGATAGATCGGAATCTGGTGGTGAGACCGTCGTTTATTCCGGCAACGAGTCATCGACCGAAGAGACCGAGTCGTTATATCAGTTACAAGATGGCCGGATTGGAGGCTGTTCCGATGGCAACAGTATTCCGGACCCCTTTGATTTGCCAAACCGGGTTGCGATCTTCATGGCCGGCACGCAACCGGCGCTCCACTCTTCGACTGTAGCGGCGATGATTTCCGGATCGACAGCGGCAGCAGCGGCCGGGGCAGGAGGCCCTGTGCGACCGCCAGCTCAGGTTCTATCTGATTTGTTTGACGCGTTGGCAACACTGATGGCGGAGGTTAACCCGGCGGATCAGGATGCACACAATACGAAAATCGCAAAAGTGAAAAATCAGATCACCCAGGCCAAAGCCGACTTAGCAGCTGAGGATACCAGGATAGCCGCGGAGTGGGCCGCTTTGGATGCACAAGCTTACCGGATTATGCTGGATCAGAGTGCGTTGAACGAAGTCCTGAAGAGGAGGCACCGATCTCGCTTGCCGCCGGTTTATGACGCTAGAAATCTGTTTAACACCCCAGGAGCGGGGACCAGTAATCCGCCGGTGGTAAACCGGGCGGAGGCACCGGGGGCAGGGCGCCGGTTCAGCCACGTTTGGTGGATCCGCCTCGTCAGAACAACATTGTGGCACCGCATGTCCCCACGCCACTAGGTCATTATTCTAACCCGATGGACAACATTGTCGCTGCCGCTTCACGGCTGGCGGCCATCCTGATCGAAGGAGATTCTCCAGCGGCGGTCGAGATGCGTCGGGTTAAGGAGCTTCTTCAGACAACCCTGGTTCAACAGGAGGCTTACTCATATAGTCGCGATCGGATTCATTCCACTCCCCGTCCAAGCCGAAGTTACAGCAGGCGCATGGATGAACCAGCAGTGTCAAGCAATGCGCAGAACCGTGATCCGCCCCGTGGCAATAACCCGGCGGGTGGTCCTGGTGATGCTCAGGAGGTGGTGGACCGGGCTCAGGCACGCAGAGAAGCCGAGTTAGCGGCGCAGCATGAAGCCTGTTAGCTTACTCCGGTTCGTCCAACCACATCGGTGGAACCAAGAGTTACCTCTAGTTCTTTGGGAGTGCCATGTCTTGTCCCAGCATTGCGCAATGTGCGCCTGCCCAAGGATTTCAAGGGCCCATGCAAGGTGCCGAATTACACCGCCGATTTATCCCCTGAAACATGGGTCGAAAGTCATGAGATGGCCATGGAGATGTTGGATGTGGATGATGCGGCATGTGCAAAATACTTCACCATGATGCTAGAAGGGACAGCCCGCACTTGGTTAAAGAGCTTACCAGCTAATTCTATCAGGTCATGGGCCGAGTTGAGAGCCCGGTTTATTCAGAATTTCAAGGATACATGCAAGCAGCCCATGTCAATTGTGGACTTAGCTGCCTGTGTCCAGGAGGAAGGAGAGTCAACAACCCATTGTGTGCGCCGGGTTTCGGAGATTTTGCATTCATCAGATCGCATCAACGCTGACACCGCGGTTTTAACATTGGAAGGCAATTGCCGGTTTGAACCCCTGAAGTTGAAGTTGGGACGGCTCAAACGTCATTGTAATGACATGGGAACCCTCATGGCTGCACTGGTGAAGTATGCCGACTCTGATAGTACCAAGGATGCCGAGTCTGACGATGATAAGACAGGGAAGGGAAAGAAGAGCGGCAACACCAAGGGGTAGCACCACAACCCGACGGGTCATGGAAACGGCGGCAAGCGTAAGGCGGACCACGGTTTAGACTTTGTGGCTAACACTAATACACATGACAAGGGCCAGCGGCGTAAGGGTAAACCAGCCCAGCGCGGTGGAAGGCCAAGTCCTAATCCGGACCGTTTGTCTTATCTGTTGAACCCGCCCTGTCCAAAGCATGGGACGAAGGAGGAACCGTCCACGCACGTATGGAAAGATTGTTACATCATGCAAGAGTTCAAAAATTCTGATTCTTTCCGGTATGATCATGGACCAGGAGGCGGTTCGGGCCCCGGGTCTCATGGGCCGGGTTATGGTGGAGGAAATTCCGGTTCAGGCTTCCACGGTAATCAGGGTGGACATAACAATCAAAGTAATCAGGGTAGCCAAGGTGGCTATAATCATCAGGGCAATCAGCAGCAACAGCAGTCGGGTTACCAGAGCAACCCGAAGCAGTTGAATAGCGGACAGTATCATGTCTTCACCACTAGCTTGGACAAGCGTGATCAGAAGCTTCATAAAAGGGCGGTGAATGTCGTTGAACCGACGATGCCCCGTTATTTGCATTGGTCTGAGCAGCCGATTGTGTGGACTAGAGAAGATCATCCACCCCGGGTTGACAATCCGGGTCATCTGGCTCTGGTGGTGGCACCTCAGGTGGGAGGTTATAAGTTCACTAAAGTACTCATGGATGGAGGGAGTAGTATCAATATCCTTTATTATGAAACTCTCCGTCGCATGGGGTTAACAGATAAAAATATTAAACCGTCCAATACGGTGTTCCATGGTGTGGTGCCTGGTAAGTCGGCATATCCTGTTGGTAAGATAGCTCTGGAGGTGGCTTTTGGAGATGAGCATGACTCGAGATCAGAAACCTTGACCTTTGAAGTGGTGAAAATCAGCAGCCCGTATCATGCCCTATTTGGACGGCCAGCTTATGCTAAGTTTATGGCACGGCCTTGTTATGTCTATCTGCAGCTCAAGATGCCGGGTCACAAGGGAACTATAACCATGCATGGGAGCCGCAAGATTGCTCTGGAGTGTGAAGAAGGTGATGCGGCTTATGCTGAGTCGGTTTGTGCAACAGAAGAGTTGAAGTTTTACAAGGACAATGTTGATCCGGCAGATATGACTTCGTTGAAGAAACCAACTACAGAGCATGATCCGGCCCTGAAGTTTAAATCGGCTGATGAGACTAAGCTTGTTGACTTCGTGCCTGGCGATTCATCCAAGCAGTTTAGCATCAGCGCTAACTTGGATCCGAAATAGGAAAGCGCGCTCATCGAGTTCATCCGTGAGAATCAGGACATCTTTGCATGGAAGCCTTCCGACATGCCAGGTGTACCGAGAGAACTCGCTGAGCACACTCTCAATGTTGATCCCAAGTATAAACCGGTCAAGCAGTTTCTCCGCCGGTTCAATGAAGAAAGACGAAAAGCTATTGGAGAAGAAGTAGCCACGCTCTTGGCGGCTGGATTTATCATTGAAGTATTCCATCCTGAGTGGTTGGCTAATCCGGTGCTGGTCCTCAAGAAGAATGGCACTTGGCGTATGTGTGTGGACTACACAGATCTCAACAAAGCTTGTCCAGCAGATCCTTTTGCCCTTCCCCGTATTGATCAAATTATTGATGCTACGGCGGGTTGCGAGCGTTTAAGCTTTTTGGATGCATACTCTGGTTATCATCAGATCAAAATGGCAGTTAAGGACCAGGAGAAGACAGCCTTCATAACTCCCTTTGGAGCCTTCTGCTATGTGTCCATGCCCTTTGGGCTCAAGAGTGCCCAGGCGACTTATCAACGGTGTGTGCAGAATTGTCTGCATGAACAGATCGGCCGCAATGTTCACGCCTATGTGGATGATATTGTGGTAAAATTAAGGAAGAAGGAGACATTGATTGATGACTTGAAGGAAACTTTTGATAACCTAAGGGTTTATAAAATGATGCTTACTCCGTCCAAGTGTGTCTTTGGTGTACCTGCAGGCAAGCTCTTGGGCTTTTTGGTGTCTAACAGGGGCATTGAAGCTAATCCGGAAAAGATCAAGGCCATCACCTCCTTGGCTAAACCGAAATGTATCAATGATGTTCAACGCCTGGCAGGCCGGATTGCCGCGTTGAGCCGGTTTGTCAGTCGCCTTGGCGAGAAGGCCATCCCTTTATATCAGATGCTGAAGAAAACGGATAACTTCGTCTGGAGTGACGCCGCTAATGAAGCATTTGAGGACTTAAAGCGGCAGCTGGATAATCCGCCGATTCTCGCTGCTCCAGTGGACAAAGAACCATTGTTGCTATATGTGGGAGCTAATGCTCGGGCTGTTAGTGTGGCTATTGTGGTGGAGCGCAAGGAGGCAGGAAAGGAATATCCGGTTCAGCGGCCGGTTTACTATATCAGTGAGGTACTTATTGAGTCCAAGCAGAGGTACCCGCATTGAAAAAAATTGCTGTATGGGGTTTTCATGGCAAGCCGGAAGCTTAAGCAATATTTCCAAGGTCATCCCATCACGGTGGCCAGCTCTGCTCCTTTGGGGGATATCATCCAGAACAGGGAAGCAACTGGTCGGATTGCTAAGTGCGCTATCGAGCTCGGGCCTCACAGGTTGAAATACATACCCCGAACGGCGATCAAATCTCAGGCACTTGTGGATTTCATCAATGATTGGACAGAATTACAAGCACGAGAGGAGAAGCCGGATCACACTTATTGGACTATTCATTTTGATGGGTCCAGGCAATTGGAGGGCTCGGGGGCTGGAGTCGTATTAACTTCCCCACGAGGTGATAAGTTTTGTTATGTTGTCCGTTTAATGTTCCCTTGCACTAACAATGCAGCTGAATATGAGGCTTTACTCCATGGTCTTCGGATAGCTAAGGAGATGAACCTCAGCCGAGTTAAGTGCTTCGGTGACTCGGATCTGGTGGCTCAACAAGTGTCCGGCACTTGGGATTCCAAGGACCCACTAATGGCAGCATATCGTCGTGAGGTGGATATTGTTGCAGGTCACTTTAAAGGTTATCAGGTGGATCATGTGGACCGACGGAAGAATGAAGCGGCGGACGCTTTAAGCCGTCTGGGTTCCCAACGTAAACCGGTTCCACCTAATGTTTTCCTGGATGTTTTGCATAATCCGTCCGTCAAGCTCCCTGGTGAAGAGGATTTGGATGTTCCTGATCCGGAGGCTCAGTTGGTGGCGGCTCTCCATGTTATCCCGGATTGGACGGTTCCATATCTGGCGTATATGAACCGGGGCGAGTTACCAGAGGATGAAACCTTGGCCAGGCAGATAACCCGGCGGTCCAAGTCCATGACTATTATCAATGGAGAGTTACATCATTGCAGTGTGACAGGGGCGTTTCAACGCTGTGTGTCTCCTGAGGAAGGCCGTGAAATTTTGCGTGAGATCCACGAAGGAGATTGTGGTCACCACGCCGGTTCAAAATCTTTGGTGGCTAAGGCGTTTCGTCACGGTTTCTATTGGTTGACAGCTCATGCTGATGCCGAGGACTTGGTCAAAAGATGTGATGGCTGTCAGAAATTCTCAAGGTGCACTCATGTACCGGCTCAAGAATTGAGGATGATTCCAATCACCTGGCCGTTTGCAACTTCGGGGCTGGATATGGTTGGGCCTTTCAAGAGGTCCAAGGATAAGAAGACCCACCTTTTGGTGGCGGTTGATAAGTTCACGAAGTGGGTGGAGGCAGAGCCAGTTAGTAAGTGTGATGCAGCCACGACGGTTCAATTCATCAAAAAGGTGATCTTCCGGTTTGGCTTTCCACACAGCATTATAACAGACAATGGTACCAATCTGTCAAAGCGTGCCATGAAGGAGTTCTGTCAATGTGAGCACATCCGGTTTGACGTGTCATCAGTGGCTCACCCCCAGTCCAATGGTCAAGCGGAGAGGGCCAATCAAGAGATCTTGAGAGGCATCAAACCCCGGCTTATGGTTCCTTTGCAACGGACGCCGGGTTGTTGGGTTGAGGAGCTACCTTCAGTGTTATGGAGCATCAATACCACACCCAACAGATCGACAGGATACACACCGTTCTTCATGGTTTATGGAGCGGAAGCGGTTCTTCCTAGTGACATCCGTCACGACTCACCTCGTGTAGCGGCATACGTTGAAGCTGACAACGAGAAAGCATGGCTGGAAGCTCTTGACCTGTTAGATGAGGAGCGTGACATGGCAGCAGCCCGTTCGGCGATTTATCAGCAAGATCTGTGTCGTTATCATAGCCGCCGGGTTAGAACCAGAACCTTTCAGGAAGGAGATTTGGTGCTTCGACTCATCCAGGATCAGACGGATATGCACAAGCTATCCCCGCTTGGAAAGGACCTTTTGTGGTCAGCAAGAATCTGCACAACGGGTCATACTACCTAATCGATGTTCGAGAGCGCACAGACTCACGTAAATCGGAGGGGGAGACCAACCGGCCATGGAATATTGCTCATCTTCGGCCCTACTATACTTGAGCTACAGGCTCTGCTTATGTACATATTATGACATTGTATATATTATGATCAATATAATAAACCGGAACCTCAGCTAAAGCGGGGTATCTGTTGTTTTCTTACATCATGTGTGGTTACATGGAGCTTACAAAGCGGCGTCCGGTTTACCCCTTGATTTAGCTTCTCAAAACTTAATATTAGATCACTTGGGGGCTTGGTCGTATCCGAACCATAGCTATACCTCTTGATCGGCGCAATGCCACAACATCACTTAGGGGCTTGGTCGAACCCGAACCATAGCTACACCTCTTGATCGGCACAATGCCACAGCATCACTTGGGGGCTTGGTCGTATCCGAACCATAGCTACACCT